>NC_037689.1:96432587-96460113 GCF_003255815.1 Theropithecus gelada
ATATATATATATATATATATATATATATATATATATATATATATTTCCTGCTAGTGATTAGAAACAGGTTAATCAGAAAAACCAATCCCAAGTCATGTGTAAATTAATGTGCTTTCCCTCTTTGGTAACACACTCCCTTAACCCAGTTTAAATAGACTTTAAGGCCCTTCTGAAGTTGGGAATGTCAAGCATGACTGTTTGGAATAATATATTTGTGCCTCAAATAAGCGGCCACCTACTCCAATAACCGTTAGTCCTAGAGTTGGTTAAGGAAGGACTTCTGTTTTGTGGTTGATTTTATTATGAAAGGCACTTTTTTCCATCATAAATACTGTCCAAGATATTATATGATGTTCTGTGGGTTTTATTTTTACAGAGGGAAATGCTAAATGTGGCGAGGAAATCATTTTGACAGCAGTTGCTTTTGTTATGAAGAAGGGATTTAACAACTTTTAAAATATGCGCTCTTCTAAGCATGAGGAGGTGAGGAAGTCTTTGATCAGATCCTTGTAATCAAGGAGGCACAGAAGAAAACAAAGGATGCACAAATATGAGAAATTGACTACTTCCAGAAGGAAACTGTTACATCAACATCAATTAATATTTATTGAGCACCTACTGGGTACATAACACTCTGATAGCAACTTGAAAAATGACATGGAGTACATAACTATAAAACATAATTACCAGGGCCTATTTTTGGCTATTTGTTTAAATTCATTATATCAAGGACAAGCAAGCAGGGCTGCTTATAATTTGGTCTCATTAATAAAACTGATTCCTAGGGAGACTCACTCAGAAGCATAGAAAATAAACCATATTGACATATTATTTTCTACTGTTCTGATAATTATAGCACATAACACCCAGGCAGGGCCAAACACTGTAATTGCAAGTGTGATTCTCAAATTTTAGTAATCAACCCATTCCCAGAGGAAGTGTGGGATCCAGCACACTGTTACAGATTTTCTTCACCTATCATTTGTGGAATTCATAAATGCTATTGATTTTGTCCTTATGAACTGAGGTTAATTATGCTGGTATGTGTGTATATCACTGAGATGTGAAGTAAGAGAAATGAGACTGATTCCACAGCTTGCACAAAGTAATCATTTACACTAACTTAAGCTCATGGATGACAACTCAAACATTTATACCCCTTCTGCTTTGAAAATGGAGACAGGGTCTGAACCATGTGGCATAATCACTTGAACATTTTAGCTAATATATTTCTATTTGACTTTAATGAAATAAGCTAAAGAATCTGTGCTATATCCATGTGAAAAAAAATGCCAGAATAACTTACCTGGAAGATTCAAGCTGAGGAAATAATAAGACAATCTGAAAATTTCATAAACATTAACTTATTATAGGATATGGACATTGGCTATGTTGCTTAAAATTCAGAGAAAACTGATATTTGTTATAGATTATCACACTAATCAATTCACCTGACCATATTTTAGTACTCTGGTTGGGCATGGTTTTATTATTACTTGGAGTAGAAATCAATTTTGTAAATACTTTATTTCATGTATTTATAATGCACACATTTTTCACTTCCAGAAAATATCCAAGGTGCTTACCTTGTCAGGCAAGAAAAATAGATTAAGAAAAACTTAATGCATGTTCCTAGCACTCTAGGATGTCTATAGCCTGCTCCATACCAAGCCTTGAAAATGATACATTCGAACAGCCTAGAGAGGCAAAGTCCCAATACTATGGGTCATATTTCCAATTTTTATTAAAATTGTGATTTGCCTTGGGCCTGTGAGGGTATACTTATCTGCCTAGCTTGATTATATTCTCTCTGAAGGTGGTCCAAGGTGAGAAACTTTCCACAGATGAAGAAATAACTTGGGTGGATTTGTTAGGAAGTTGGTGAATAATATCTATTGTTATTCTCAAAGTTTACTGTATTTCTTAAAGCAAATAGTGAGGTCACAGTACAGATTGGAAATAGTGTGACTAATCCCAGTAACTACTAAGCAACTTGAATAAACAGAGACAGGAAGAAGGAAGAAAGACAAACAAGCTTATGGGGTACATATCCTGAGCCTGAGAATCTACCTATTGAGTTCACCAGCTCTCACTGTTTTCCAAGAGATGATCCGATCAGAAAGGATTACATTTACTCAAGTTTCAGGAAAATGCTTACTCATTTCTTGTCCACACATCTCAGATATTATGTTAAAATAAATAATTGGTGAAATAGACTCTAGAACAAGGTATGAGGACATTTGTCCATAGGGATTAGGCTTTTCTACACATTAAGCAAGCAGAAGCACTGACTACTTTTGTGCTGGATGATCTTTTTTAAAGTATGTGTATAGCCAACATCTCATCTCTGCTAGAGGAACTGAAATAGAGGGCAGGGTTTTTTTCTGTGAGTATATTAAAAATAACATCTTCCTCCAGGAAAACGACAAGGCATACTTACCACCCATGATAAACTATTTGGCTTCCTTAAGCTCAGAGTTTCTTTCCTATAATGCATCCCACTGCCTATGTAGATGTCATCTGATCCTTTCCATATTTCCCTTGGGAACTGTGGCTCAGGGAACTTACACAAATGCTGATACTGTGGGTACTGCTACTGCTATAGAATAATAAACTGTCCCTTGCCTCTGATCCAGGAGTCTCCTGTCTTCTGCGAGGTTACCTTTCTGGCTTGCAAGCAGGGTAAAATCTCAGACTTGTCACAGTGATTAAGAAACAATAGAATGTTAGATGTAAAAGGGACATTAGAGATATGTAGTCCAATATATCAACCCATAAAAGGCTCTGAGACATTCTACAGTGAGGACAGTCATCTAACATTGATTAACTTGGGTTTTCCAAAACATGTTTGTGCATAGATATTATTTTCTTTTTACATAACACCTATTAGCATTTTTTGGATTTACTGGAGGAAATGCTGCCTTAGGCTGAAGTCCAAACTGCTTAACATGTCCTATGAAGCTGGTATACCTCTCCTTACCTCTGTTTTATAAATGAGGAAACTGAGACCCAGAATCTATCTCTCCAAGGTCAAAGAGGTGATTAACAATAGTCATGACTAAAGATAATTAAAGCATATCCAAAGGCAGACAGCTTAACTCTTAATTTGTTTATAATCTCATTTTAGACTTAACGTGTTCCTTCCAGATCTCCTCGGATTTCTCCTACAATATCTGTGTGCCTGTCCCATGCCTATTTTTGTTTCCAACCACCATGGTCTTCAGGAACAAGAGTATGAAATTCCAGCATCCTTGCCTCAGGTTGGGAGGATTCTGAGATGTTAACAGTCTAGCATTCCTCTGTGGGGTCCAGCAGAAGCCTACGTTCCCCAGGACTTTTGCCCAAGATTATACTCCTACTTGGCTTTCTATCCCTGTCCTGCTTTACTCACTCTTACCAGTTTCTTCTGGGAGAACTTCCTTAATAAATCACTTGTACAGAAATCCTCATCTCCAAGTTGGCTCCTGGAGAACCTGACCCAAGACGGTAATCTAATTATTTAAGTTAATTAGGCAACTCTCTAAGCTTTGAGAGAGCAGTATTTGTGTATGTGCATGTGCGTATGCATGTGTGTGTGTGTGCGTACGTGTGTGTTTATCCCTTCCCCTCCTCACCTGGAAAATCTGATGAGTGGAATTGGGGCTTGAAAAACAACCAATTTTTATCTCTGCCCCATGGTGACTCTATACTCAATATATTTTAGAAAAAAAAAATTAGGCTCAATGATTGCCACTACCAGTGGAATAAGGGTTAGAGGAGGTATAATTAACTGACTAAAGGAGGTGAGACAGCACAAGCTCAATTCACAGATATAACTGTCACTTAAAAATTATGAACTGCTTACTCTCTTCAAGGCACTCTAGGTTATGTAGAAATAAATGACAGAGTCCTTTCCTTCAGGCAAAATAGTTTTTTTTAAAAAAAAGACACAAGAAAACTTGCACAATGTGAAGAGGATTGTTCCCAGAGCCTAAGAAGTAGACACACTGAGGCAACATAAAATATTTTTGAAAAATAGAATTATTTTATTTATTCATTCAAAAAATTACTACATGCCCACTGTGCATCAGGTATCAGGTACTACGGTAGGCATGGAGTCAGTGATGTGTTGGTGAATATTTAACAACCAGCTCAAAACAAGCCTGCTTTGTTGTGTTTGCCAGTTTCTGTCGCGAAAATATTCCCACCATGACTGATTTTGAGCTACCGTGGGGACATCAATGGACTCACAACATTTCCAAAAATTTAACAATGGCTCTTGTGAGCCAGTACAAGCCTGTTCCAGCACAAGCTAGCTCTATCACACCACTGCCTGAGGATATAACAGTGAACACAGCTTACTGACAAACAGAGACAGAAGCAAATAGAGTGTGCCTTGGAAAACAGAAAAAGGTAGGTGCCCCTAAATAGAACCCCTGAGTTTTAAAGGTGTGGGGGCAGGCAAGGATTTTCAAAGAAAGGACAGTTCTTTGGAGACCAGAGGTATGAGAAGAAATTCATCCAGTGAAGAAAGGTCTGGAAGTGAGAGAGGATGGCTTCTTTTAGGGAACTGAAAAGAGCAGGAGCAGGAAGGAAAGGAGCAAGAGGTGAGATGAGAGACAGGGAGGGATGAACTGTGACCAGCCCTATAGGACGTATGGAACAGTTTGGCCTTTAGCCTAAGGTACCATTTCCTCCAGAAAGTAAGTCCACAAAATGACAATAGGCGTTATGTAAAAAGAGAAAGAAAAACCTATGCTCAAACATGTTTTGGAAATACTAGGTTAATCAATATTAAATAGTTGTCCTCTTTAGGATTTCTCAGATCCTTTCCTCTGTTGACATGTTGTGTGACTCTCCCAGAATGAGGTATAACATACAGGATTTCCTGAAGTTATTTGAGGTTGGAATACTTCCCACTTATTTTGAGGATTGCATCTCAGGAGTAGTGTGCTAGAAAACTAGTGTCCATAGAACACAGTCTGGAAAGTGTTCTAAGAACAATTGGGAGGCATTGGAAGTCATTAGGCAACAGTAACATAATCAGATAATGCTTTAGTTATAGTTTCTTTCAGTTATTAGTGATTCGTTTTGAATCATGTTTTTTTCTATTGCCCCCTACCCTTCCCCAACTGGCTTCTATCCCCAAATTTCGGGGGGGCAGGGGAAGGCATAGGAAAACTTCTAAATACATCTTAATAGTAAAAACTAAAATAGTTTTACAGGGATACTACATTACTACTAAATTTGTTAGATTTCATTGTTTTGGTTTCTGCGTTTAATGTCTCTTTTTAAAATTTCCATTATTTCTGAAAAGCAGAGAGGGTAAGACCTGGATTTTTCTCAACATTCAAGCCTAATTTTTTTCAAAAGGGAACAATGACAAACTACAAAATGTCCATCTGTAGAAGATTATAGACTCCCACATTTGAAGTGGAAATTGTAGCTCAGATGATCAGGTATTATATATAGAGTTTATAGTAATTTCATTCTACATAAGGAATGAAGGGGACAGGAGTTGAGGTAGATGAGAAAAGGCAAAAAGGGGGGAGGAGGGAAAAAAGACCATTTAGCAACCTATCAGAGCTTGATGAAGCCTGATATAATTAACAAACTTGTGATATCTCTAGCAATTGTAATTCCAATTATTTGCTAGCTAAAGGCAAGTTTCACTGCTCTAAGTTAGGAAATCATGTAAATAGCCTAATTAATATAATTTGCCTTATGCTCTACTAAGAAAACAAAAACAAATATGTCATTTTTTAGAATAAATAGCATGATATAGACTAAATATTATAAATATTCAGTCAGTTTGCAGAACAAATATTGCATATTATGAATCCTTTTCAGCAATTCTATGAAGTTCAGCATGATTTAATGAAATTATGATGGTTGTTTGAGTTTTACAACTACATTACAATAAAAAGAAAGCACTTCCTTTGCATGGATAAGAGAAAGATCCTTGACGAAATAGCATGGTAGAGCTTATAATGCTGTGGGCCTGAGGAGACAAAGAAGATTTTATTCTTTTTCTTGCCAGTTCTCTAATCTCAAGAGAACCCCAAAGTTAAAATAAATCTTTTAAAAATTCCATATGCCAGTGGTGGAAAGACACAATAAATAATTCTTTGCCATTTCATCATTTAGAACTGAGAGATAAAGCTGTTTGTAAAACCCTAAAAGACTTACAAATCATTTCAACAGGTTGTCATATGTTAATGTCAACAATAATTTAATCACCATATGTAAAATGCATAATACAATGGTTGGCCTGCATTGCTTTTTGTCTGGGGACTCCACCTCACCCCTTTATATTTAATCATTTGCCCTCTCTCCTCTTCTCAAGTATTTACCCCTCAAGAACAAGCTAAGGCCATTACCATTAAAAAGGAGAGAGAAGGAAAGAGGATGGCTGAGTTACTAAACAAGTATTTATTGAGGTTCTATATTCCCAGCACTATGCTAGGCACTGCAAAGTAAGAAAAAAAAAAAAAGCCAGACATGACTTAAACCCTGAAGAATTTTACTACATATTTGGATCATCAAAATTCTCATTTATGAATTAATTACAGACCAACCAAATGCTATATATATATATGATATTTACCTGAAGGGCAAAAGCCAATAGTCAAAAATGGGAGATCCGCTAATTTGCTAATTCGCTGGAGTGGTAACAAAAGACTTGACAACGGATAAGCTAAAGGTTAAGCAAAGCCTTGGGGTATGTTTAGGATATGGAGTGGTAACAATGAGACAGCACTGTAACTAAGGAGGGATTTGGCATAAGGAGAGGCACAGAAATGGGTCTGTGTGTGTGAGAAAGGATAAAACTGATACCAGAAGTGATCACGTCTACCAGAGTGGAGTTGAGTAAGATTATTAAAAGTTTAGTAAGCCCAGAAAAGGGGCTGGGTTATAATGATGTAGAAAACAGAGAAGTTCCTAGGCCAGAAAATGATAGGATTGAACCAATAAGATAAACAACAGAGAAAACAAAAGAAACAGTTTCAAAACTTGGACAGATTAGAGCACAGAAAAGAGTGGAGTCATAGTCAAGAAGGGTATTTTAGTAAGTGATAAGTGAAGAGATGAGCAACTGAACAAAGGCAAGGTAAGTAAAAATGAACGAGGAGGGGCCAATCAAAAAGACATAGCAATTACAGATAAATATCAAACCATCTTTTATTTTTTTTAATGATAATTTAAATACAGGAGCCAAAGGAGAAGGAAGAGTTAAAGAGGACCTCAAGGCTTTTAGCTATGACTAGAAGTAATGGTACAACTGGGATAAAATTATATGATGAGTTTTGATTTATATATGGAATTGAACCACAAGTAGGACAATATTTTATAAGTATTTTGGAGAGTCATTAGCACAGAATTGATTGAAGCAGGACATTTAAACAACCACTATTTTGATATAGATGTCAAAATGCATTTACTTGAATACAAAGGCCATGAAAGTTAATGTGGTAAAGACTGCCAGACTCCATTCACCTTTCCTTCCATGGAAATAGACCTGTAGCCTGACATATATATGACTGGTGTGGTAAGCAGAATAATGTTGCCCCCCCCTCTCCAAATGATGTCCCCATCCTAATCTCCAGAACTGGTGAATATGTAGACTCCATGGCAAGAGGGGATTAAGGCTGCAAATGGAATTAAGGTTGTTAATCAGTTGACTTTAAAACAGGAAAATTATCTTGGATTGTGTGGGTGAGCCCAGTGTAATCAGAATGCCCTGTAAAATGGAAGAGGGCAGCAGAAGAGGTCAGTCAGAGACACTTGAAAATGCTATGCTGCCAGCTTTGAAGACAGAGGAAGAGGCCATAAGTCAAGAAATGCAGGCAGTTTCTAGAGCTGAAAAAGTCAAGGAAATGGATTCTTCCCTGGTGCTTGCAGAAGGAATACAGCTCCACGAATACTTTGATTTTAGCCCACTGAGACCCATTTCAGACTTCTGACCTCTAGAAATGTAAGATAATGCATTTGTATTGTTTCAAGCCACCAAGTTTGCAGTAATTTGTTACAGCAGCAATAGGAAACTAATACAACTGGCCAGATATACTATACAGACATACTATATTTCTCGTCCATTCTTGCAGTTAGGTATGACCATTTGACTAACTTTTCACCAATAAAATGATAGAGATAGCAATGTGCATGGTATTCAGGCCAGAGCCTTTGAGATAATAAGCCTGCTTCCTCCTTCACAGTCTCTATTACCATCCAGTAAAATAAAACCCAGACATGACTGCAACTGTGTTTTGAACATGCAGATAAAGACAATACCCAAGGATACAGTAAAGAAAATGGAAAGAAACTGGACTTCTAAGTTATGCTATGCAAGACAACTTCTCACTGATCTTAAATGTGGACTGTTACATGAGAGAGAACTAAACTTGCATCTTGTATGAGTCACTGTATTTTGGAGTCTTTATGTTATAGCAACTAGTATGACCCTAAACGATACAGAAGATGATTTTCCTGAAAGAAGGAATGTGCATGTGGTAGAGCTGTGAGGATTGAGAGGACAGTGCAATGTTACAACATTTATGAGTAGACAAACTTTCAAGAAGAAGATCATGATTAATAATTGTAAATGCAGGCTGGGCATGGTGGCTCACACCTGCAATCCCAGCACTTTGGGAGGACGAGGCAGGTGGATCACGAGGTCAGGAGTTCAAGACAAGCCTGGCCAACATGGTAAAACCCTGTCTCTACTAAAAACACAATAATTAGCCGGGTGTGGTGGCACGTACCTGTAGTTCCAGCTACTTCGGAGGCTGAGGCAGGAGAATTGCTTGAACCTAGGAGATGGAGGTTGCAGTGAGCCAAGATCGCACCACTGCACTCCAGCCTGGGCAACAGAGCTAGACTCTGTCTCTAATAATAAAAATAATTGTAAATACACCAGAAAGATGAAGGAAAACATTTAATTGGTGGTGGTGGGGGGAACCCTTGGTATGGATTAGTGAGAGTTACTCTGGTTCCCTCTCATTTGTCCTTGTCCATCTATTCCTATGAGTTTACATACCATCCGTATACATATAACTCCCAAATGTATGTCTTCAGACCAGGTCACCCTTTTAACTTATTTGATATTTCCATTTGGATGTTTCATATAGGCCTCTCAAACTTAACAGATCAAAAAGTGGACACTTGAGTAACCCTATATCCTTCAGAAAACAAAACAAAATAGAAAACAAACAAAAAAACAAACACTGCTCTTCTGATTGCCTCATCTCAGTAAAAGCACCTAATTCCCCCAATTGTCCAAGCTTGAAAACTGAGAATTTCATCTTCTCCTTCATCTTCCACATCTGATCCATTAATCCAATACCAAATCCTGTCAATTCCACATTGAAATATCCCTCAAATTTTACCCTGGTCAAATATACCATCACTTCTTGCCTGAAATTATGTAGTTTCTTAACAAGTGTACCGTCCAATGCATCTCTAGCCACATTATAAAATTGTAAATATTTCATTACTCCTTTTTAACCTGAAACAGATTCCTATTACACTTGAGGATTAAATATAAAATTATTAATGTGGCCTAAATCAACCCTGCATACTTCTCAAGTTTACTTTCCAGCTTTTTTTTCCTCATAACTTTTCCCCTTGCTTTTTTTTTTTTTTTTTTTTTTTTTTTTTTTTTTTTTTTTTTTTTTTTGCTGTGGCTGTATAGAATGTCTCTCAAAGTTTTTAATGTACCAATTATTTTCTTCCTCAGGGGTTTAACATATGTTTTTTTCACTGTCTAGAACCTCTTCTTCTATTCTATTCTCTATCTAACTCTTCTCATACTTCGGGCCTTGGTCTGAACATGGGTTTTTCAAATAGACATTCCTTATTCCCCAATAAAAATGAAGTGATTACTGTTATTCTCTTAATAGAGTCATTATTTTCTTTTATGGCACTTGTCAAATATTCTTATTTCTGTGATTCTTTGGTTTCTATATGTCTCTACAGTTTCTATGTCTATGTAAACAGAAATTATATTTGTTCTCTCTACTACTCTATAAACAGCTCCTAATTTGTAATATGCCTGACATGTAATATGTGCTCTGTAAATATTTGAGGATGTTGGTAACTTTGGGGGAGATACTCTCCATTTGAATGGTGAAAGCAAGAACTCAGACTTCATAGCTTTAAGAAGATAGTTGACAAATAGGAAGAGCTGTTAGAATTGGAGGGTAGATGAGGAAGGAAATAAGGAAAAAAGAGATGGGATTGGTTCAGGGAAAGCATTTATGATTGCCTTGAATTAGCCCTATTTCTGCTCTTGACCATTAGACAACTGGCATATACGAAACGCCTACATTTCATAAATACTGGCATTGATTGCCATTGGAAACTGTTTGTGCCTTGATATTAATTGCTCTGCTAATAGAAATGTTCCTTGACTTCTAGGACCTAACAACCATAGGAAGAAAAAAAATGGTGGGAAAGACATGTAAATAAAAATGTACATACAAGTAGAAGTAGGAATAATATCTCTAGAAATGATAATACACAGTAAAGACTTAAGTTTACTGCTAACATTAAGTTTTGCTGGGTCACAAAAACAAAACGAAACCAGAAATCCCTAAATGGCCAATTGTAAGGAGACTTTGTGACAGTGTGAAAGAGCAGAGAGTGGCATAAGCTACAAAATAAATGACTATGAGATAATATGCATATAAAAATATAGCCCTAACTATACATCATGGAATATAATTATCAACAGGAGAGTTTTTATAGACATTTTTCACAGAAGAGAACTTTATCTTGAATGCATAATTTCTCCTGTCCACTACTCCTACTCTTCCAACTATCAGCAAAAAGCATGTCTCATCCAAACCAGTTATTATATTTCCATGATATACATCAAAGAATAGGCAAAGAATGACAAGGAGACAGGATTTTAAAAAAAGCTGCAGAAGGAGGAAAGGATTAAGTAAAAGAAGTTAACTGAATCTATGAAGAGGTGGGAGAGCAGATAGGACTTAGAGGCTTTGCAGGCTGGAGAGGGAGGGTTGGGGTGGGAGAAATATATGGTTTCTAAAGAGTGTGGTGTATGATAAATTGAGGGGGTAGAAACAGGACATGTGATGCATTGCTTGAGTTTATGAATTTTTTTATTTTGGAGCTGACTTTTGGCTATGACACCACTCAGGACTAAAACACGTGAGTCATATCTTTATTAGGTTTCCATAAATTTGGCTATCATCACTAAATGGTCATGTTCCAGGAAAAAGAACTATGAATATTGACTCTTCCCTGAAAACTTTGACCAAATCTGCTGCATTTGTTGAACGAAATGATGACATGACTATATCTCAATCACTGTATGTAGTTGTGATCATCCCAAATGAAGAGAGAAAATCTGCAAAGAAAACTGAGAAAGACCATTGGGACTGGCTATGGACTGAATGTTTGTGTTCTCTCAAAATTCATATGTTGAAGCTCTAACCTCCAATGTGACAGTATTTGAAAGTGAGACCTTTGGGAGATGATTAGGTCATGAAGGTGAAGCCCTCATGAATGGAATTAGTGCCCTTACAGGAAGAGACAAGAGAAAGATGATCTCTCTCTGCCCTCTGAGAATACAACAAGAAGGTGGCAAGAAGGTAGCCATTCACAAAACTGTAAGGGGCCCTTATCAAGAACTGAATCAGCTGGCACCTTGATCTTGGACTTCCAGATTCCACAACTCAAATAAATAAAAGTTGATGGTTTAGACCTCCTCATCTATGGTATTTTATTATAGCAGCTTATATATAAGTTTTCTCTCAAACTCTTAAGAGTCTATGAGTTATTAATAAAAAGACAGATTACATAGACTAAGTAAATAATATGTACATGTATACATAAATACAAATATGTAAATAGTTTTTTCCAATTTGGAAAGATAAAGATGAGTGATGGAGAATATGCTCTGTGTCTATCAGTGTATATTAACGGTTGGACATAGACTTGATAACAATGTATAGAATGTGAGAACTGATCAATACCTTAAAAATGCCTTAAAGTTACATTTCAGAGGCTTCAAGGCAAACTGTTATTATCAAAAAGCACAACACGGAGGCAGTTGTAGTATTATTTTGAGAGAATGGAGACAATGGCTGTCTGGAAAAATTTGGAAGGTGGGTTCAGTCTTGGAAAGGCTGAACACTTTGGGGATTGAGAGTTTGGCCAAGTCAGGATATGTAGAGATTCCAGGCCTTTGGAGGCCAACAAGCATGACTATTTTTCCTCTTCTCCTCATCACTTTTTTTTCCCACTAGCTACAAATAAATAGTGAAAAAATCTTGAGTTAGAAAGTGAAGAAAGTAGCCGGGAGCAGAGGCTAACACCTGTAATCCCAGCACTTTGGGAGGCCGAGGCGGGCGGATCACTTGAGGTCAGTGTTCTAGACTAGCCTGGCCAACAAGGTGAAACCTCGTCTCTACTAAAAATATAAAAATCAGCTGGGTGTGGTGGCACGTGCCTGTAATCCCAGCTACTCGGGAGGCTGAGGCAGGAGAATCGCTTGAACCCACGAGGCGGCGGTTGCAGTGAGCCAAGATCATGCCACTGCACTTCAGCCTGGGTGACAGAGTGAGACCCCCATCTCGTAAAATAAACGAACAAAAGAAAGTGAAGAAACTAAAAACACAGATAAGGTTCAAATAGTCTGGATCAATCATTTAATATGCACTTATCAGGCATCTCCTAGGGCACAGCTATGATTCAGGGTATTCTGGGGGAATAGATTTAGAAGACATAGAGACATATTTCTTTCTTTAAGGAATTTGGAGGCTAAGTAAATATATTACATTTGTACTAACAAAAGATAATGTACTGTGTAGCACAGCAAGGATAAAAGTTTTCTCAGGAAAATCAGTGTAATGTAGAGCAAATAGTAGTCATTTGCATTCTCTGGACAATATGGAGCCACTGACGGTTTTGAGCACTGAAATAAAGTGCACAACGGGGTGTTTCAGGAATGCAGAATGTTTACGAGGTCGGAAAAACAAGAAGACGACAAGGTAATTACTGCAGTAGTTTAAAATTCAGTGATTTTACAAAACATACTACATTAGTAGACAGTAAATGCATAAAAATCCATTTCCCAGTTAGTGATATATCGCTTTTAAAGGTTCAATAGTATTTAGGTAAACTTTTAGTTGAAAGTGCTATAATCATTAAAGTAAAATAACATATATCTCTAATATATGACAATTCACATTGTTATATGAAATCCATTTGCACGTGCAGAAGAAAATTCAAAGAATATGGTTTTGCTCATATTTTATTAAAAATTTGTATTTTAAACTATATTTTACATTTATGTTTTTATAACTAGAAGATAAGGATTAAAAATAAAGAGAGGGATACTGATATTGCACTTTTTTCAATGAAAACCTCCACAAGGGAAATTCTGTAAGCATTTCAATATAACATTCACCTTTATAACCAAGATGAATTATATGGAGTAGGAGCTTAATAAGGATTTGTTGATTGAATTGGATTATAAGGAATGCATATTCTACCACAATTACAGTTTCTAGCTGATAAGAATGAAAGGAGATATAGTATGTAGGGTATGGTTGAAAGGACTTTGGGGCGTGCTGAATATTTGAAAGAATCATTTGACTAAGTTATAACATACTTTGCATACATATTAACAAAACATTCTTTATTTTCAAATAAAATATAAAAGTGAAGTGGCTAAAAAGGGAAGATTTTAAAAAGATCTAAAGAATTACTTTGTCAGCCAGGTGCAGTGGCTCACGCTTGTAATCCCAGCACTTTGGGAGGCCTACAGGGGCGTATCACTTAAGCCCAGGAGTTTGAGACCAGCCTGGGCTATGTGGTAAAACCCTCTCTCTCCAAAAAAAAAAAAAAAAAAAAAAATACAAAAAACAATTAGCCGGTCATGGTGGCATGTGCCTGTAGTCCCAGCTACCCCAGAGGCTGAGGTAGAAGGATTGCTTGAGCCCAGAGGTCAAGGTTGCAGTGAGCATGATCACCCCAGTACACTCCAGCCTGGACAACAAAGTGAGAACCTATCTCAAAAAAGAAAATAGCTGGACGCGGTGGCTCACGCCTGTAATCCCAGCACTTTGGGAGGCTGAGGTGGGCGGATCACGAGGTCAGGAGATGGAGACCATCCTGGCTAACACTGTGAAACCCCATCTCTACTAAAAATACAAAAAATTAGCCAGGCATGGTGGCGGGCACCTGTAGTCCCAGCTACTCGGGAGGCTGAGGCAGGAGAATGGTGTGAACCCGGGAGGCAGAGGTTGCAGTGAGCCAAGATCGCGCCACTGCACTCCAGCCTGGGCAACAGTGCTAGACTCCTTCTCAAAAAAAAGAAAAACCAAAAATACTTTCTCACAACTATACAACTATTAATGTTGTACATATTAATAAACAATATTAAGATAGCAATTAAAATTAGTGAAATAAATTAGAGTGAAACCTTCATGAAAAGCTGATTTTTTTTTTTAACAGTAAGCATTTGTTTCTCACAATTCTAAAGACTAGGAAGTCCAAGAAGAAGGCACCAGAAGATCTGGTGTCTAGAGAAAGCCTGATTTCTGGCTTGTAAATGACTGCCTTCTCTTGTAGCAGAGAGAGAGAAGAAGCAAGCTCTCTCATGCTTCTTCTGATCCTCGTAACCCCACTGATCTGTCATGAGAGCTCAAATATCAATACCTAATTACCTCTTATAGGCTCTATCTCCAAATATCATTATATTGACAACTGAGGTTTCATTTTTTAATTTTTAGGTTTAGGGGTTCATGTGAAGGTTTGTTACATAGGTAATCACGTTTCACAGGGGTTTGTTGTACATATTATTTCATCACCCAAGTATTAAGCCCAGTACCCAATAGTTATCTTTTCTGCTCCTCTCCATTCTCCCACACTCCCCCATCAGGTAGACTCCCAGTGTCTATTGTTTTCTTCTTTGTGTTCATAAGTTATTTAGCTCCCACTTATAAGTATGAACAAGTGGTATTTCGTTTTCTGTGCCTCAATTAGTTTGCTAAGGGTAATAGCTCCATCCATGTTCCTGTAAAAGACATGATCTTGGGGTTTTTTTAGGGCTGCATAGTAATCCAAGGTGTATATGTACCATATTTTCTTTTTTTTTTCTTTTAGTATCTAGATGAGTATCATCATTTCTTTTTTTCCTCCTTCAACTTTTAAGTTCTGGGGTACATGTGTAGGGCATGCAGGTTTGTTACTTATGTAAACATGTGCCACGATGGTTTGCTGCACAGATCAATCCATTGCCTAGGTATTAAGCTCAGCATGCATTAGTCATTTTTCCTGATGTTCTCCCTCCCTCTAGCCCCCACCAACAGGCCCCAGTGTGTGTTGTTCTCCCACGGTGTCCATGTGTTCTCATCGTTCGGCTTCCACTTACAAGCACAAGCATGTGGTGTGTGGTTTTCTGTTCCTGCATTAGTTGGCTGAGGATAATGGCTTCCAGCTCCATTTATGTCCCTGCAAAGGACAAGATCTCATTACTTTTTATGTCTGAACAGTATCCCATCGTGTATATGTACCAAATTTTCTTTATCCAGTCTATCATAAATGGGCATTTAGGTTGATTCCATGTCTTTGCTATTGTTAACAGTGCTGCAGTGAGCATATGCATTTGTGTATCTTTATAAAAAAAATTATTGGGTATACACCCAGTAATGGGATTGCTGGGTCAAATAATATTTCTGGTTCTAGATCCTTGAGGAATTGCCACACTGTCTTCCACAATGGTTGGACTAATTTACATTTCCACCAACAGTGTAAAAGCATTCCTATTTCTCCACAGCCTCATCAGCATCTGTTGTTTCTGTACTTTTTCATAATCGCCATTCTGACTGGTGTGAGATGGTACCTCATTGTGGTTTTGATTTGAATTTCTTTAATCACTGATGTTGAGCATTTTTTCATATGTGTGTCGGTAGCATGAATGTCTTCTTTTGAGAAGTGCTTGTTCATATCATTTGCCCATTTTTTAACAGGGTTGGTTGTTTTTTCTCACAAATTTGTTTAAGGTCTTTGTAGACTCTGGATATTAGATCTTTGAGAGATGAATAGAGTGTAAAATTTCTCTCCCACTCTGCAGGTTGTCTGTTTGCTCTGATGATAGTTTCTTTTGCTGTGCAGAAGCTCTTTAGTTTAATTAGATCTCATTTGTCAATGTTTGCTTTTGTTGCAATTGCTTTTGGCATTTTTATCATGAAATCTTTGCCCATGCCTATGTCCTCTATGGTATTGCCTAGATTTTCATCTAGGGTTTTCATAGTTTGAGTTTTTACATTTAAGTCTTTAATCCATCTTAAGTTAATTTTTGAATGAGATATAAGGAAGGGGTCTAGTTTCAATTTTCTGCATATGGCTAGCCAGTTCTCCCAGTGCCATTTATTAAATAGGGAATCCTTTCCCCATTGCTTATTTTTGCCAGGTTTGTCAAAGATCAGATGGTTGTAGGTGTGTGGTCTTATTTCTGAGTTCTCTATTCTGTTGCATTAGTCTATGTGTCTGTTTTTGTACCAGTACCATGCTGTTTTGGTTACTGTAGCCTTGTAGTATAGTTTTGAGTTGGTAGCAGGGTGCCTCCAGCTTTCTTCTTTTTGCTTAGGATCATCTTGGCTATACAGGCTCATTTGGTTTCATATGAATTTTAAAATATCTTTTTCTAATTCTGTGAAGAATGTCAATGGTAGCTTGATGGAGACAGCATTGAATCTATAAATTACTTTGGGCAGTATGGCCATTTTCATGATATTGATTCTTCCTATCCATGAGCATGGAATGTTTTTCCATTTGTTTGTGTCCTCTCTGATTTCCTTGAGCAGTGGTTTGTAGTTCTCCTTGAAGAGGCCCTTCACTTCCGTTGTTGTTAGCTATATTCCTAGGTATCTTATTCTCTTTATAGCAATTGTGAATGACAGTTCACTCATGATTTCACTCTCTGCTTGTCTACTGTTGGTGTATAGGAATGCTTGTTATCTTTTCACATTGGTTTTGTATTCCCAGACTTTGCTGAAGTTGCTTACAAGCTTAAGAAGCTTTTGGGCTAAGACAATGGGGTTTTCTAGATATAGGATCATCTCATCTGCAAACAAAGATAATTTGACTTCCTCTCTCCCTATTTGAATATCCTTTATTTCTTTCTGTTGCCTGATTGTCCTGGCCAGAATTTCCAATACTATGTTTAATAAGAGTGGTGAGAGAGGGCATACTCGTCTTGTCCCAGTTTTCAAGGGGATTGCTTCCAGTTTTTGCCCATTCTATAGTCAACAATAACTTAATTGTACATTTATAATTAAGAGTGTAATTGGATTGTTTGTAACTCACAGAATAAATGTTTGAGGGGATGGGTACCCCATTCTCATGATGTTATTTCACTTTACATGCTTGTATCAAAACATCTAATGTAGCCCACAAATGTATATACCTACTATGTACCCACAAAAATAAAAAATAAAAAAGTACAATTAGAAATGACAAAGATGATATTATAAATTATCCCATAGAAATGTAAAAGATCTTTAGAGAATACTTTGAATAATTCTATTCACATAAATTAGAAAATCTAGAGGACATGAGTTAATTCCTGAAATCACACAATATCCCAATATTGAATCAAGAAGAGATCAAAACCTTGAATAGACCAATATCCTGCTCTGAGATTGAATCAGTAATTTAAAAACCTACCAACTATAAAACAACCCTGGACCACACGGATTCACAGCTGAATTGTATCAGACATGCAAAGAAAAACTGGTACCAATCCTTTTGAACTATTCCAAAAATCAAGGAGAAGGGGCTTCTCCCTAACTCTTTCTATGAAGCCATCAGCAGCCTGATACAAAAATCTGACAGAGACACAACAATAAAAGAAAACTTCAGACTGCTATCCCTATTGAACATAGACACAAAAATCCTCAGCAAAATACTGGCAAACTATATCCAGCAGCACATCAAAAAGTAAATACACCATGATCAAGTCAGCTTTATTTGTGAGACCTAAGGCTCTTCCTAGCATATGCAAATCAATAAATGTGATTCACTGCATAAAGGTATCAAAAGCAAAAACCATATGATCATTGCAATAGATGCAGAAAAAGCTTTCAATAAAATCCAATATCTCTTCACAATAAAAACTCTCTATAGACTCAGCATCAAAATAACATACCTCAAAATAATAAGCGCTATCTATGGCAAACCCACAGCCAACATCACACCGGACAGGTAAAAACTGGAACCATTTACTTGAGAAATGTATCAAGACAAGGTTTTTCTCTCTTACCACTCCTATTCAACATAGTACTGGAAGTTTTAGCCAGAGCAATCAGGCAAGAGAAAGAAATAAAAAGCACCCAAATAGGAAAAAAAGAAGGTCAACTATCTCTCCTTCCTGATGATATGATTCTATATCTAGAAAATGGTAAAGACAACGCTTCTGAAAGGATCCAAGAACTGACAAACAACTTTACTAAAGTTTCAGGATACAAAATCAATGTACAAAAATCAGTAGCATATCTATACCCCAATAATATCAAGGCTAAGAGTCAAATCAAATCAATAACACAATCTTATTTACAATAGCCACAAAGAAAATAAAATACCTAGAAGTACAGCACTAGAGGTACAGGAAAATCTCTACAAGGAGAACTACAAATCACTGTGGAAAGAAATCACAGACCACACAGAAAAAAAGAAAAACATTCCATCCTGATTGATTGAAAAAAATCAATGCCATTAAAATGGCCATACTGCCAATAGCTATTTACAGAATTGACGGTATTCCAATTAAACTACCAATGTCATTTTTCAAATAATTAGAAAAGACTACTGTAAAATTCATGTAGAACCAAAAAAGAGCCTGAATAGTCAAAGCAATCCAAAGCAAAAAGAACAAAGCTGGAGGCATCACACTACCCAACTTCAAACTATAGTGTAAGACTAATCAAAAC
Source organism: Theropithecus gelada (assembly GCF_003255815.1). NCBI lineage: Eukaryota > Metazoa > Chordata > Mammalia > Primates > Cercopithecidae > Theropithecus > Theropithecus gelada. The sequence goes on from NC_037689.1 coordinate 96,451,529, forward strand.
AGCATGATACTGGTACAAAAACAGATACATAGACCAATGGAACAGGACAGAAAATTCAAAAATAAAGCTTCACATCTACAGCCATTTGATCTTTGACAAGGCAGACAAAAGCAATGGGGAAAGGACTCCCTCTTCCATATATGGTGCTGTGATAACTGGCTAGCCACATGCAGAAGGAATAAACTGGACCACTACTTTTCACTATATATAAAAATTAACTGTAGATGAATTATGAATTTAAATGTAAGGCCTCATACTCTAAAAATCCTAGAAGAAAACCTAAGAAATACCCTCTCTACATCAACCTTGGCAAAAAAATTTTGGCTAAGTCCCCAAAAGCAATGGCAACAAAATAAAAAATGTGGGAACTAATTAAGTTAATTAACTTTTGCACAGCAAAAGTAACTATCAACAGAGTGACCAGACAATCCATAGAATGGGAGAAAATATTCACAAACTATGCATCTCACAAAGGTCTAATATCCAGAATCTATGAGGAACTTAAATTAACAAAAAACAAACAACCCCATTAAAATGCCGGCAAAGGACATGAACAGACACTTCTCAAAAGAAGACACACAAGCAGCTGACAATCATTTGAAAAAATGCTCAATATCACTAATTATCAGAGAAATGGAAATCAAAACCACAATGAGATACCATCTCACAACAGTCAGAATGGCTATTATAAAAAGTAAAAAACAACCAATGCTGGCAATGCAACAGAGAAAAGAGAACACTTATATATTGTTGGTGGGAATGTAAATTAGTGCAGCCACTGCAGAAATTGGTTTGGAGGTTTCTCAAAAAACTTAGACATATCATTTGACCCAGCAATCACATTGCTAGGTATATATCCAAAAGAAAATAAATTATTCTACAAAATGGACATATGCAATCATATGTTGATTGTAGCACTATTCGCAATAGTAAAGACATGAAATCAATCTAGGTGCTCATCAATGGTGGATTGGATAAAGAAAATGTGGTACATACACACCATGCAATACTATGCAGTCATAAAAACAAACAAACAAAAAAAACTCGTGTTCTTTGCAGCAACATGGTTGCACGTAGAGGCCATTGTCCTAAGTGAATTCACACAGGAACAGAAAAGAAAATACCACATGTTCTCACTTACAAGTGGGAGCTAAACATTGAGCACATATGGAAATGAAGATGACAACAAGTAGACACTGGGAACGACCTGATGTGGGAAGGAGGGAGGGGAATATGGATGAAAAACTACCTGTACGGTACTATGCTTAGCACCTGGGTGATGGATCTGTACCCCAAACCTTAGCATCATGTAATATACTCATGTAAAAAATCTGCTCATGTACTTCCTGTATCTAAAATAAAAGTTGAAACAACAAAAGCAATAATTACAGAAGATAGCCACCTCAAGGCAGATAGTTACAACTAGGCATATATCCCTTCATGTATCTACAAATTCTCAGGTAAATTCTGACTTCAAAATTTTTATGACAAAGGACAATACTAGAAACAGAGAGAAGAAATGGGTTTACTCTCATATGACATTTAGAGTTTATGGCATTGGCAGTGAGAAAAACAGAAAGACAGACTTAAAATATGAGGTACAGTTGGCACACTTTGTTCTTCACTGCCTTTGTCTGTTATGTACACGCACATAGTGTAAAACCTCATTAACACAAACTCCATTCATTTGGGATCTGTAATAATCTCAACCTACCCAATCTGAATGTACATCTGTACTATGGATACAGACACAGGCACACAGGGACACACAGGCGCACACACACACACACACAGCCTGCTCAGCACATGAACAAGACTAAGTGATAATATTAAAAGAATCCCCAGTTTTGCTGAAGCTTTTGTGTACAACAAACATGCTACTCACAAATGATTATTCGCTAAAGCTAATTATGAAATTTTGTTAAGACTAGAGGCCAAGTTCTTTTTACTTCTCTCTTGAGATAATTAAACTGCTTTTATTTTAGCATTTTATTTAACTTAGCCAGGGTTTACCCTCCAAAGAACTGATGAATTAGTCTATCAGGACTAATTTGAATGAATTTGACTATCTGGACATGTGTGCATACACTATTCCATATGGCCAAATGATAAACTCATTTGTCAGGGTTTAGCCAGAATTTTTTTTTTCCCTCTTTCCAATAGTGTTTCAAAGGCTAAACATCTTTTTGTGGTATTGCTTTCACGATGGAGGACTTTATATACATGAGGTTTTAAATGCGCTTTATTTATTATAGGCTATGAATGCACTCTGTACCACAGGACTCCCTAACGAGAAGTCGGCTACCCCACAGTTTGGGTCTGGTGGGCCAGGGCAGCACAGTCTGCTGGCCCCTAACAGAAAATCAAACAGGTCATTTCACAGCCATCAAGCACATGCTGAGCTGCCTTACTGGTTTATATCCCTCTGTCTTTTAGGATATAAAATCATTTCTTACTTTATAAAAACATTACTCTTTCTTACATAATCATTTAATTTACATATACAGGTTACACTTAGTAAAAATATATGAACCAAAATTGCAACAAAATTCCAAAACCATAAACTACCTTTTCAGAATGCACTTTCTTTCCACCTCTCTCTTGAAAAGCTTCATTGCTTTTAGGACAGGAGATATTACTTCTGAACTCAAGATTTAAAGCATTTTCTTCAGCCCATAATAAAAGTAATAAAGCTTTTTATTGTAAAAAAGACTGTAAATATATTTAGCAATAATTTCAACAACTCAGAAGTGGTTCAATTTCTACAGTGGAAAATATGAGTCTCATGACATTTAGGTGCTACCAAGAATTTCCACTATTGATCCCTCTACCCGTGGTAATGTTGAGCTACAATTATTGTAGAGAAAGATTCACTAAAGAGAATAATGTAGCAAATTCTTAAGTCAAGTGTATAAGCACAAAAGTGAGAGGGAGAGATGGGGGAATAATTTCTCCTTTTCCAAAGTTTTGGCAAAATGTCTATTTGTATAGAGAAGGAAGAAGATAGAGTTTTGACCCGCCAACTGGATTGTAATTGAAACCAGAGCTCTAGATGAGAAATAAAATAAAAAAGCAGAGGTGCTAGCCTCTTTAGGACAATGCAGTATTCACATAGTTGAGTGACAGTCAGAAATTGCCAAGGCCTGCAACAGCCTGGTATGAGGAAAATGGGAAGGAGTTCTCAGAGTTGAAGGAAAGGGGCTATAAAGTTATCTGGTAGTACTGGGGTTTCTTTGGCTTAAAGACTTTGCTCCATATTTTTCTTTCTTAAAATCAAAAGTTACCAGGAGAAACTCAAAATCTTCCAAATCTAATCATTTTTTCCGGTGATTTTCATTATAAATGTTCTCTGAATATAGGAAAGATGCAAGATGCATTTGGAAAGAATATCCTTTGAAAACAAAGTCTAGGCATAAATTGAGTCACTGCTTAATCATGAAAGACGTTAAAAAAATCCTGATTTTATAGTTGCAGCTTAAGTTTTTGCTTTAAAGCACTTTCAATAAACCTGAGAAAATGACTTAAGAATTTTTGGGGTTAACATTAAAAAAAAATACTAGTTTGAAGGGACCAGTTTGGATTTCCAACACGGTTTGAAAATTTGAGGTTTATCTGAATAAATTACCTTCAGTTAACTGAAGGTACTTTAGGTAACTGAAGGTCAGAGAGGTTAAGTTTTCCAATATTAAAGAGCTATAAGACAACTTTAGTTGATTTTAGAATTTATCAGAGCTTGCATTATATATAGTTTTGAAATAACACGGCAGGCAGTATTATGCCTGAACATTTATACTCCTTGGTTGCTTGAATCTGCTTGCTTCTTCACAGACTTCTTCAGCTCCACCTCTTCTCTGTTGTCAAAGCTATCATATGTCACTTCATGCACAGATCATGATTACAATTCTAGCAGGTTTTCTAGTCTCTTTCTCTCTCTCTTTCATAATTAAAGTGTATTTCTATTATGGAAACTAATGTAATCTTTTTCAAACTTGATTTTCATCAGCCTAACCCCATACTCAGGTTACTTACTGTCATGTAAAGAGGGTAACCATATATCTGAGATTGCCCAGGATGGTCCTGATTTATACATGTCATCATCCTGGAACAATTATTAATTACCCTCTTTCATTCTTAAAAATTTCCACATTTAGGTAATAAATGATATGGTTTTCCTACATATAGCTTATTACTTCCGGATACGTTACCTTATATCTCTCAGCCACAATTACTCTGCATCCTACAAGCTAATCTACTTGCTGTTTCTCCTATGCAAAACTACTGTCATGTAACTCTACCCTGCCTTCCTACACTTTGAGCCTTAATTATAATCACTCCTTTACATAGAATGTATTCGTTCAACAAATGTTTTTTGGGCACCAGTTGCATGTCTGCCACTGTTTTAAGTGCTGGAGTTAGGGCAGAAGCAGGACAGACAAGGTTTCTGCTCTCACAGAGCTTCTATAGTAGAGCATCCATTGAACAATTGGATACATGGTGAGGACTACTGTATTTGCTCACATATTTACTCTCTTTGTTCATTGTCTTCTCTCTGATATTCTACCTTTTTGAAAAATAAATGAGGATGAGTGAAGATATGGTCAGTCCCATCTCCATGGTTCCCCTCATAGTACACAGACAGGATCTGGCAACTACAGTGATGTAAAAATGCCGTGTAGAAGCCAGAGGGCTCTCTGAAGTCTCACTGAAAAAATCAATTCACAAAAGGCAGATTCATTGAAGAAAAGACATACAACTGTATTTAAGCCCCAGAGATACAGGGGAAATGGTTCATTTTTTATGCTTTGGTTCAACAAAGTATGGACGCCATGCAGAAATATGATTGGACAAAAATGGTATGCTCTATTCCTAATAGTCTGAGTGGGGAAATCCAGCAAGGCCTGTCTGTCTAGATTATTGGCCTCTCTGAGCGTGCGATTCTTCCTCTGGGTACGGGGTAGGAACCTTTATGGAATGGGGGTCTTATTACCTACAGTCAAAGAAGATACATCAGATAATTTACTTATGACCAGTCTTTACACAGAAAGATGGAGGGAAAGTTAGCGTAATATTTGTAGGTTTTACGGCTGGTTTTGGGGAAAAGGGGTTCTGGTTCTATGATCCATCTTGGGGAAGAGAGATTCTAGTTTCTGTGACTAGCCTCAGGGTAGAATGGGACTGAGAGACATGAAAGCAGGAGAAGGACAGAGAAAAACTTTTGCTTCTGAAGCCTTCATTTTGGGGTATTGCTTTTTGAGCTCCAACAGCTGCTTAGTGTGCCAATGGGAAGATCTCAGTGTGACGCTCCAGGCTGCTAGGAAGAGCTGTATCTTAAGGATTATACTAAAAAAATATAATTCTCTTTCTGGAATTCAAAGGAAGCAACATATATACAGGGTTGCCACAAACATCATGCTTTGGAACATCATGGATCTAATTAAACATCATGTTCAACCCCTACTCCCACCCCTCAACACACACACACACACACACACACACACACACACACACACACTCTCTTACTACTTATTCTCTAAGAACAAAAATCTAGATTAAAGTATTTGAGGAGAAAGTAAAGAAGAAGCATTAGGAAATGTAGATAATAAAACAAAAACTTCTGCAACCTATGACCTTGTAACTTGGGATCAGCACTAGCACAGCAAAAGTGTGTGAGTTGAGATGAAAAATGCCATAAACATCATCAAAAATTACACATTTCTTGTTTGCTTCATTCTGCCTATTTACATGCATTTTAGGGGGAAATTATTAGGGTGGACAAGAGAAAGGAGAGAGGTAAATGAGATATATTCATTTATACCCATGCAATTTTGTAAGTCAGTTGTATTCCATGTTATATTTTGTTACTTGTTGGTTTCAACTTCAAACTCTTCAAGGGCAGGGGCTATGCCTTCTAGCTTATTACCACATTCTGCTAATATTGAGTGCATACTGATGGGCACTTTGCCAGATGCTAGGACACAGCAGTGGGTGAAAAAGACAAAATTCCTGCCATCATTATTAACCAGAGCATTTCCCACAACATGTCTGCCCATGAACAAAGGTCTTGACTAAACACCCCACACAAGGAATTGAGATGAAAGAAATGGTTTTGATTGCCCATGTCTTACATTTGTTTCTGAGATTAAGCTGCTATTAAATTTGAAAGACTAGTTGCTTTCTCACTTGTCCACCCTTGTAATATTCTTAGTTTCTTGGCAAAGTTTTATATGAGCTGGTAAGGGGTTCCATATATAGAGTGTTATTAGGCTCATTCTAATGGAATTACCCTTTCTAAAATAATAGAAAGTTGTAGGAAGGAAGTGGGTGGGTCTGGGAAGATAGGTAACATTTATTAAGTATTCATTTTGTTCAGATACTATGCTAAGTGCTTTATTATGTCAGCTAATAATAATACTCTTTTTTTACCTTGATGAGGTTGTCGGGCTTTAAAACATAACAACCACTTCCCAGTTTCAAGGTAACAAAAGACACTCCATGAAACAAATTGATGTGTATGTATCATCACATTTTGATAACACTAATGTGTTTTTGTAACCTTACTTACATTACTTTGTTTTTATCAGGTTAATATAATTTGGAAATAAGAAATTCATTTGAAAGTGAGAACTTATGAGAAAATGAATTATTCAAAATGATACTACAAATGTGGTAGATTAACACCAAAATATTTCATTAACTTTTATCATCCTGAACAATACAAATATTCAGAATGGTAACTACAGATTATTTTCAAATTGTGAGAATAAATTGGAAATGTAGTGCTCAATTGGAAATAGTTTATGATAATAATTGTATCATATGGCCATCTAATTAATTTTTTAGAGAAATATGAAAACTAGGAGGCATATCAGAAAATGAAGACTTAGATTATAAAGTAATCTCACCTGCATTTACTGCAAGCCATGTCACCTTCCTAAGCAGTCTCACTCCCTGTCATCACTATTTTGTGTTCAACATCTCTTTCATCCTTCAATGCCCGGAGATCCCTTCTTCTCAGTCAGTGTCACAGTTAGCTCTACCCTCCTAGGCCTTAGGCCTTGGTGGCAAACTGAAAGGCCTCCAGGGGCTTGGCAGATACCATAATGAAGTTACACCTGATATGAGAGACATGGGATGTGGTAGGGATTATAGAAAAAGTGAGAACAAATATCCTTTTAAAAATAGCAGCTCTCGGCTGGGCGCGGTGGCTCAAGCCTGTAATCCCAGCACTTTGGGAGGCCGAGACGGGCGGATCACGAGGTCAGGAGATCGAGACCATCCTGGCTAACACGGTGAAACCTCGTCTCTATTAAGAAATACAAAAAACTAGCCGGGCGAGGTGGCGGGCGCCTGTAGTCCCAGCTACTCCGGAGGCTGAGGCCGGAGAATGGCGTGAACCCGGGAGGCAGAGCTTGCAGTGAGCTGAGATCCGGCCACTGCACTCCAGCCTGGGCGACAGAGCGAGACTCCGTCTCAAAAAAAAAAACAAAAACAAAACAAAACAAAAAAAAAAAAATAGCAGCTCTCCTTCTGCACAGCAAGAGAAATAATCAGCAGAGTTAACAGACCACCCACAGAGTGGGAAAAAAATGTTCACAAACTATACATCAACAAAGTAATAATATCCAGAATCTACAAAGAACTCAGGAAGAACAAAACAAACAATCCCATCAAAATGTAGGCTAAGGATAGGAATAGACAATTCTCAAAAGAAGATATGCAAATGGCCAACAAGCATATGGAAATGTTCAACATCATTAATTATCAGGGAAATGCAAATCAAAACCACAATGTGATACCATTTCACTCCTGCAAGAATGGCCATGATAAAAAAAAAAAAAATCATAAAATAATAGATGTTGGCAAGGATGTGGTGAAAAGGGAACACTTTTGCATTGCTAGTGGGAATGTAAACTAGTACAACCATGAAGGAAAACAGCGTGGAGATTCCTTAAAGAGCTAAAAGTAGATCTACTATTTGATCCAGCAATCCCACTACTAGGTATCTACTCATGGGAAAGAAGTCATTATACAAAAAAGATACTTGCACAAGCATGTTTATAGCAGCACAATTTGCAGTTGCAAATATATGGAACCAGCCCAAATGCCCATCAATCAACAAGTGGATAAGGAAAATGTGGTGTGTAAGTATGTAAGTATATATACACATACACAAACACACACACACACGCACACACATAGCGCAGACTACTACTCAGCCATAAAAAGGAACAAAATAATGGCATTCACAGCAAACTGTATAGAATTTGGAGACTACTATTCCAAGTGATGTAACTCAGGAATGGGAAACCAAACATCATATGTTCTCAATCATAATTGGGAGCTAAGCTGAGGACACAAAGGCATAGGAATGACACAATGGACTCTGGGGACTTGGGGGAAATGGTGGGAGCAGGATGAGGGGTAAAAGGCTATACATTGTGTATGGGATACACTAATTGGGATCTGGGTGCACCAAAATCTCAGAAATCACTACAAAAGAACTTATTCATGTAACCAAACACTACCTGTTCCCCAAAAACCTATTGAAATTACAAAATAAATTTTTTTTTTTTTTTTTTTTTTTT